>NC_079223.1:6450182-6477682 GCF_029633865.1 Lampris incognitus
GAGGAAGTCCAATTACTGCTACTCTGTCCGTGTTTTCTAGCCGTCTTCTTTTTTCAGCAAGTCTGTCAGAACCTGGTCCACAGCCGGGCATGCCAGCTGTATATCTGGGGCGACAGCGAGGTCGTGTGACTTCAGTGGAAAACTTTGTACCAAATTTAATTCACAATTTAGCAATACTGAAAGCTTTCCTTCGACTGCGTGTCAGATGGACATTATTGTTCCAGAGCGTCATTTTGTGACCCGCACCCTGTGGTGTGTGATGGTCTCAAGCTGAACAAAAAAAGAGAAGATTTGACGAAGCATGTCTGGCAAAAGAGAAGCTGTGAAACTATTAATCAGTACGAAACACTGCAGTCTTGGTAAAACAGCTTGCCATCGTTGGTTGTTACCCCTCTGGGGCACGAGTTTGGGTTTGAAAGGTGGTGAAACCCTTCACATTAACAGCTCCAACGTGGGTCTAGTGTGCCATCAGCAATGAGAGAGCCCATGTCTTGGTCCTGTTTGTTTAAACGTTAGTGTACAAGGTGCGTCCAGGTGGTGTGGCGGTCTGTTCCGTGGCCTAATAACACGGTGATCGCCGGTTCGAATCCCAGTGTTACCTCCGGCTTGGTCAGGCGCCCCTACACACTATTGGCCGTGTCTGCGGGTGGGAAGCCGGATGCGGGTATGTGTCCTGGTCGCCGCACTGGCGCCTCCTCTGGTTGGTCAGGATGCCTGTTCAGGTGGGAGGGGGGACTGGGGGGCATAGCGTGATCCTCCCAGGCGCTATGTCCCCCTGGCGAAACTCCTCACTGTCAGGTGAAAAGAAGCGGCTGGTGACTCCACATGTATGGGAGGAGGCATGTGGTAGTCTGCAGCCCACCCCTCCGGATCGGCAGGGGGGGTGGAGCAGAGACTAGGACGGCTCGGAAGTGTTGGGTCATTGACCGTGTACAACTGGGGAGAAAAAGCGGGGTGGGGGGGGGAATGCCCCCCCCAAAAACCATAAATGTACAATCACATGAATATTGTTTCTAGTTGTTACAATGCACCAAACCATAACTCATGTGGGCTCTTCACTTCTTAAGGTTGTGGGTCCAGCTTTAAGGTTGTAGGTCCAGCTTTAAGGTTGTGGGTCCAGCTTTAAGGTTGTGGGTCCAGCTTTAAGGTTGTGGGTCCAGCTGTAAGGTTGTGGGTCCAGCTTTAAGGTTGTAGGTCCAGATTTAAGGTTGTGGGTCCAGCTTTAAGGTTGTAGGTCCAGCTTTAATGTTGTAGGTCCAGCTTTAAGGTTGTGGGTCCAGCTTTAAGGTTGTGCATCCATATTTAAGGTTGTTGGTCCAGCTTTAAGGTTGTGGGTCCAGCTTTAAGGTTGTGGGTCCAGACTTAAGGTTGTGGGTCCAGCTTTAAGGTTGTGGGTCCAGCTTTAAGGTTGTAGGTCCAGCTTTAAGGTTGTGGGTCCAGCTTTAAGGTTGTGGGTCCAGCTTTAAGGCTGTAGGTCCAGCTTTAATCTTGTAGGTCCAGCTTTAAGGTTGTGGGTCCAGATTTAAGGTTGTGGGTCCGGCTTTAAGGTTGTAGGTCCAGTTTTAAGGTTGTGGGTCCGGCTTTAAGGTTGTGGGTCCAGCTTTAAGGTTGTAGGTCCAGCTTTAATGTTGTAGGTCCAGCTTTAAGGTTGTGGGTCCAGCTTTAAGGTTGTGCATCCAGATTTAAGGTTGTGGGTCCAGCTTTAAGGTTGTGGGTCCGGCTTTAAGGCTGTAGGTCCAGCTTTAAGGTTGTAGGTCCAGCTTTAAGGTTGTGGGTCCAGCTTTAAGGTTGTAGGTCCAGATTTAAGGTTGTGGGTCCAGATTTAAGGTTCTGGGTCCAGCTTTAAGGTTCTGGGTCCAGCTTTAAGGTTGTGGGTCCAGCTTTAAGGTTGTAGGTCCAGCTTTACAGTTGTGCGTCCAGATTTAAGGTTGTGGGTCCAGCTTTAAGGTTGTAGGTCCAGCTTTACGGTTGTGCGTCCAGATTTAAGGTTGTGGGTCCAGCTTTAAGGTTGTGGGTCCAGATTTAAGGTTTTAGGTCCAGCTTTAAGGTTGTGGGTCCAGCTTTAAGGTTGTGGGTCCAGATTTAAGGTTGTGGGCCCAGCTTTAAGGTTGTGAGTCCGGCTTTAAGGTTGTGGGTCCAGCTTTAAGGTTGTGGGTCCGGCTTTAAGGTTGTGGGTCCGGCTTTAAGGTTGTGGGTCTAGCTTTAAGGTTGTAGGTCCAGCTTTAAGGTTGTGCGTCCAGATTTAAGGTTGTGGGTCCGGCTTTAAGGTTGTGGGTCCGGATTTAAGGTTGTGGGTCCGGCTTTAAGGTTGTGGGTCCGGCTTTAAGGTTGTAGGTCCAGCTTTAAGGTTGTGGGTCCAGCTTTAAGGTTGTGGGTCCAGCTTTAAGGCTGTGGGTCCAGCTTTAAGGCTGTAGGTCCAGCTTTAAGGTTGTAGGTCCAGCTTTAAGGTTGTGGGTCCAGCTTTAAGGCTCTAGGTCCAGCTTTAAGGTTGTGGGTCCAGCTTTAAGGTTGTGGGTCCAGCTTTAAGGCTGTAGGTCCAGATTTAAGGTTGTAGGTCCAGATTTAAGGTTGCAGGTCCAGCTTTTAGATTGTGGGTCCAGATTTAAGGTTGTGGGTCCAGCTTTAAGGCTGTAGGTCCAGCTTTAAGGATGTGGGTCCAGCTTTAAGGTTGTGGGTCCAGATTTAAGGTTGTGGGTCCAGCTTTAAGGTTGTGGGTTGTGGGTCCAGCTTTAAGGTTGTGGGTCCAGCTTTAAGGCTGTAGGTCCAGTTTTAAGGTTGTGGGTCCAGCTTTAAGGTTGTGGGTCCAGCTTTAAGGCTGTAGGTCCAGCTTTAAGGTTGTGGGTCCAGCTCTAAGGTTGTAGGTCCAGCTTTAAGGTTGTGGGTCCAGCTTTAAGGTTGTGCATCCAGATTTAAGGTTGTAGGTCCAGCTTTAAGGTTGTGGGTCCGGCTTTAAGGCTGTAGGTCCAGCTTTAAGGTTGTGGGTCCAGATTTAAGGTTATAGGTCTAGCTTTAAGGCTGTAGGTCCAGCTTTAAGGTTGTGGGTCCAGATTTAAGGTTGTGGGTCCAGCTTTAAGGTTGTGGGTCCAGCTTTGAGGTTGTGGGTCCAGCTTTAAGGTTGTGGGTCCAGCTTTAAGGTTGTGGCTCCAGCTTTAAGGTTGTGGGTCCAGATTTAAGGTTGTGGGTCCAGCTTTAAGGTTGTGGGTCCAGATTTAAGGTTGTGGGTCCAGCTTTAAGGTTGTGGGTCCAGATTTAAGGTTGTGGGTCCAGCTTTAAGGTTGTGGGTCCAGCTTTAAGGTTGTGGGTCCAGCTTTAAGGTTGTGGCTCCAGCTTTAAGGTTGTAGGTCCAGCTTTAAGGTTGTGGGTCCAGCTTTAAGGTTGTGGGTCCAGCTTTAAGGTTGTAGGTCCAGCTTTAAGGTTGTGGGTCCAGATTTAAGGTTGTAGGTCCAGCTTTAAGGTTGTGGGTCCAGCTTTAAGGTTGTGGGTCCAGCTTTAAGGTTGTGGGTCCAGCTTTAAGGTTGTAGGTCCAGCTTTAAGGTTGTGGGTCCAGCTTTAAGGTTGTGGGTCCAGCTTTAAGGTTGTGGGTCCAGCTTTAAAGCTGTAGGTCCAGCTTTAAAGATGTGGGTCCAGCTTTAAGGTTGTGGGTCCAGATTTAAGGTTGTGGGTCCAGCTTTAAGGTTGTGGGTTGTGGGTCCAGCTTTAAGGTTGTGGGTCCAGCTTTAAGGTTGTAGGTCCAGCTTTAAGGTTGTGGGTCCAGCTTTAAGGTTGTGGGTCCAGCTTTAAGGTTGTGGGTCCAGCTTTAAGGCTGTAGGTCCAGCTTTAAGGATGTGGGTCCAGCTTTAAGGTTGTGGGTCCAGCTTTAAGGTTGTGGGTCCAGCTTTAAGGTTGTGGGTCCAGCTTTAAAGCTGTAGGTCCAGCTTTAAGGATGTGGGTCCAGATTTAAGGTTGTGGGTCCAGCTTTAAGGTTGTGGGTCCAGCTTTAAGGTTGTGGGTCCAGCTTTAAGGTTGTGGGTCCAGCTTTAAAGCTGTAGGTCCAGCTTTAAGGATGTGGGTCCAGCTTTAAGGTTGTGGGTCCAGATTTAAGGTTGTGGGTCCAGCTTTAAGGTTGTGGGTTGTGGGTCCAGCTTTAAGGTTGTGGGTCCAGCTTTAAGGTTGTAGGTCCAGCTTTAAGGTTGTGGGTCCAGCTTTAAGGTTGTGGGTCCAGCTTTAAGGTTGTGGGTCCAGCTTTAAGGTTATAGGTCCAGCTTTAAGGTTGTGGGTCCAGCTTTAAGGTTGTGGGTCCAGCTTTAAGGCTGTAGGTCCAGCTTTAAGGATGTGGGTCCAGCTTTAAGGTTGTGGGTCCAGCTTTAAGGTTGTGGGTCCAGCTTTAAGGCTGTAGGTCCAGCTTTAAGGTTGTGGGTCCAGCTTTAAGGTTGTGGGTCCAGCTTTAAAGCTGTAGGTCCAGCTTTAAGGTTGTGGGTCCAGATTTAAGGTTGTAGGTCCAGCTTTAAGGTTGTGGGTCCAGCTTTAAGGTTGTGTGTCTGGCTTTAAGGCTGTAGGTCCAGATTTAAGGCTGTAGGTCCAGCTTTAAGGTTGTAGGTCCAGCTTTAAGGTTGTGGGTCCAGCTTTAAGGTTGTGGGTCTAGCTTTAAGGTTGTGGGTCCAGCTTTAAGGTTGTGGGTCCAGATTTAAGGTTGTGGGTCCAGATTTAAGGTTGTGGGCCCAGATTTAAGGTTGTGGGTCCAGATTTAAGGTTGTGGGTCCAGCTTTAAGGTTGTGGGTCCAGCTTTAAGGTTGTGGGTCCGGCTTTAAGGCTGTAGGTCCAGATTTAAGGCTGTAGGTCCAGCTTTAAGGTTGTGCGTCCGGCTTTAAGGTTGTGGGTCCGGCTTTAAGGTTGTGGGTCCGGCTTTAAGGTTGTGGGTCCAGCTTTAAGGTTGTGGGTCCAGATTTAAGGTTGTGGGTCCAGCTTTAAGGTTGTGGGTCCAGATTTAAGGTTGTAGGTCCAGCTTTAAGGTTGTGGGTCCAGATTTAAGGTTGTGGGTCCAGCTTTAAGGCTGTAGGTCCAGATTTAAGGTTGTGGGTCCAGCTTTAAGGTTGTGGGTCCAGCTTTAAGGTTGTGGGTCCAGCTTTAAGGCTGTAGGTCCAGCTTTAAGGTTGTGGGTCCAGCTTTAAGGCTGTAGGTCCAGATTTAAGGTTGTAGGTCCAGCTTTAAGGCTGTAGGTCCAGCTTTAAGGTTGTGGGTCCAGCTTTAAGGCTGTAGGTCCAGATTTAAGGTTGTGGGTCCAGCTTTAAGGTTGTGGGTCCAGCTTTAAGGTTGTGGGTCCAGCTTTAAGGTTGTAGGTCCAGATTTAAGGTTGTGGGTCCAGCTTTAAGGTTGTGGGTCCAGATTTAAGGTTGTGGGTCCAGCTTTAAGGTTGTGGGTCCAGATTTAAGGTTGTGGGTCCAGTTTTAAGGTTGTAGGTCCAGCTTTAAGGTTGTGGGTCCAGCTTTAAGGTTGTGGGTCCAGATTTAAGGTTGTGGGTCCAGCTTTAAGGTTGTGGGTCCAGCTTTAAGGTTGTGGGTCCAGCTTTAAGGTTGTGGGTCCAGCTTTAAGGATGTGGGTCCAGCTTTAAGGTTGTGGGTCCAGATTTAAGGTTGTGGGTCCAGCTTTAAGGTTGTGGGTTGTGGGTCCAGATTTAAGGTTGTGGGTCCAGCTTTAAGGCTGTAGGTCCAGCTTTAAGGATGTGGGTCCAGCTTTAAGGTTGTGGGTCCAGCTTTAAGGTTGTGGGTCCAGCTTTAAGGTTGTGGGTTGTGGGTCCAGCTTTAAGGTTGTAGGTCCAGCTTTAAGGTTGTGGGTCCAGCTTTAAGGTTGTGGGTCCAGATTTAAGGTTGTGGGTCCAGCTTTAAGGTTGTGGGTCCAGCTTTAAGGTTGTGGGTCCAGCTTTAAAGCTGTAGGTCCAGCTTTAAGGTTTTGGGTCCAGATTTAAGGTTGTGGGTCCAGCTTTAAGGTTGTGGCTCCAGATTTAAGGTTGTAGGTCCAGATTTAAGGTTGTGGGTCCAGCTTTAAGGATGTGGGTCCAGCTTTAAGGTTGTGGGTCCAGATTTAAGGTTGTGGGTCCAGCTTTAAGGTTGTGGGTTGTGGGTCCAGCTTTAAGGTTGTGGGTCCAGCTTTAAGGTTGTGGGTCCAGCTTTAAGGTTATAGGTCCAGCTTTAAGGTTGTGGGTCCAGCTTTAAGGTTGTGGGTCCAGCTTTAAGGCTGTAGGTCCAGCTTTAAGGATGTGGGTCCAGCTTTAAGGTTGTGGGTCCAGCTTTAAGGTTGTGGGTCCGGCTTTAAGGCTGTAGGTCCAGCTTTAAGGTTGTGGGTCCAGCTTTAAGGTTGTAGGTCCAGCTTTAAGGCTGTAGGTCCAGCTTTAAGGCTGTAGGTCCAGCTTTAAGGTTGTGGGTCCAGCTTTAAGGTTGTGGGTTGTGGGTCCAGCTTTAAGGTTGTGGGTCCAGCTTTAAGGTTGTGGGTCCAGCTTTAAGGTTGTGGGTCCAGCTTTAAGGTTGTGGGTCCAGCTTTAAGGTTGTGGGTCCAGCTTTAAGGCTGTAGGTCCAGCTTTAAGGTTGTGGGTCCAGCTTTAAGGTTGTGGGTCCAGCTTTAAGGCTGTAGGTCCAGCTTTAAGGTTGTAGGTCCAGCTTTAAGGCTGTAGGTCCAGCTTTAAGGTTGTAGGTCCAGCTCTAAGGTTGTGGGTCCAGATTTAAGGCTGTGGGTTGTGGGTCCAGCTTTAAGGTTGTGGGTTGTGGGTCCAGCTTTAAGGTTGTGGGTCCAGCTTTAAGGCTGTGGGTCCAGCTTTAAGGTTGTGGGTCCAGCTTTAAGGTTGTGGGTCCAGCTTTAAGGTTGTGGGTCCAGCTTTAAGGTTGTGGGTCCAGCTTTAAGGTTGTGGGTCCAGATTTAAGGTTGTAGGTCCAGCTTTAAGGTTGTAGGTCCAGCTTTAAGGTTGTGGGTCCAGCTTTAAGGTTGTAGGTCCAGCTTTAAGGCTGTAGGTCCAGCTTTAAGGCTGTAGGTCCAGCTTTAAGGTTGTGGGTCCAGCTTTAAGGTTGTGGGTCCAGCTTTAAGGTTGTGGGTCCAGCTTTAAGGTTGTGGGTCCAGCTTCGGCAGTTGCTTGGTGGTGGAAGCGACAGTCAAGTTGTGGAGAATAAGCTCTCTAAGGTCAGCGGGGGTCAGTCCCTGTACTCCGACTCTGTCTGTCTTTCTTCCGCAGCCTCTTCATTGTGCCACCTCCGCCCCGCCGGAGGCTTCAGAAGCAGACAGAGGCGGCCCTCCACCCTCCACCCCCCCCCAGGTAACATGTCTGGCATGTCGGTCCCCCGGCGGCCAGTCGTGCACCGCTGACAAGGGGCCACAAGAAGACACAGTCGCCAGCGAGCAGCGTAACACAGTCGGGGGGCTCGTAGCGGGGCTACGGATGAGGTAAGTATGCCCCCCTACTGCTGCGGCCAGGCTGCGTACAGGAGCAGCTACGCCCCCCCCACCACCACCACCACCACCACCCCACCCCGGTCACACGTTTCTTTCAATAAACATCAATTATACACGGTTAGTCATTAACCATGCACGTTGTGGCGTTCCTTCCGGTTGCTCCTGTGTACAAATTAAGCGGGTCGTGGTTTAATACCGCCTGACAAACGGCAACAGCCCAGAGAGACCGCAGCAGCGGCAACGACTGATGAAGAGGAGCACAGGCTTGACGGGGGCCCTCGGTTTGATGCAGCCGGCGTAACGTTAACGCTCGCCGTCGGAGGAATCCTCCGAGGGGTCCGAGTCCGCTCGTGTGTTGGGTTGTTTGTTTCTTGCGGATCCCCCAGTGCGGCCCAGGCGGCGGCGGAGCGACGACTGCTTTTCGCAGCTCCGCATCGCTGGAGCTCTGACGTGCGGGATGACTGAGGCGGGGGGCGGGGGGCGGGGGGGCTCGGCGAGCGGAGGGGGGCGGGGGCGAGGGTTGTTTAAAGGCGTGTCTGAGATCCAGACGGCGATGGATTGTAACGGAAGTGTAGAAGAAGAATCCCTCTGTGGGAGTAAAGGTACAGCGGCGGCCTCAGGCGTGCTTAATACGCCGAGCTTCAGCAAGGGTTCTGGGACAAGAGAGACCGCCGCAGGTCGCTGAAGGGTGTGTTCCTTTCTTTAATCGTCACACGGTTTGCACTGCCTCTTTCTACATAAGGCATCAATGGTAGAATTCAGCTTTTCAGTTTGTCTGACGGGGGGGGGCGGCGGGGGGGGGCGGGGCAGTCTTATCCAGAAAGGGCCGGTGTGGGTCCAGGTTTTTGTTCCAACCAGGCGCTTTCACGCCTGTGTCTCCTAATCACGTCCCTCAGCCAAGACTCTGCTGGTTGGCTAGTGGGATCGGGTGCGTCCCTGCCTGGTTGGAACAAAAACCTGGACCCACAGCGGCCCTTTCTGGATACGCATGCCCACCCCTGACAAGACCTCCCCCTGGTCCGGCTTCTCTCAGCAAATCTGTGTTTTCCTCTCCCCGATGCTCACGAGGTCATCGGACACGCTCACGCACAGACAGCCAATCAGATCAAATCATCAAAATATGAAACCCCGCCCACCTTTACTGCCATAGTCCACGGACTTCCGGTTTCTGCTGCAGCGGTCGTGCCGGTTTCCTGTTTGCTGGCGCGTGAGGAGGATGAGGAGGATGAGGATACTCGTCACGCGCCACCGTCAATAGCCCACGCCAACAAACAGGAAACTGGTACCACCACTGCAGTGGAAACAGGAAGTCGGTGGACTACAGTTGTGCACAGAGCCGACTGACAACAGTTATGGATACAGGAACAAAAACAGTCGTTAACAGAAAAGAAAAGGGAAACATTGCTGCTGAATTTTTCATTATTCCGTGTTCAGGGTTCACAGACGGGCCGTGAAAAGTGAAGTCTGGTCAGGTTTCAGTCTGACTGTAGAAACAACACCGTCTCATCCGTGAGAGCTCGGTGTCTACCGGCCAGCAGGAGTAGCTGCCAGTGTGTACTACTTCAGTACATAAACTACCACCAACTCTTCCCCTGCTACTTTCTCCTCCTCCTCCTCCTCCTCATTCTGGCACTTGTCCTTGTAAACTTTCTGCCACCGATGTTGCACGATTTTTTTTTGTTTGTTTTTGTTTTGTTAGAAATTTGTTGGGAGCGATTGAGCATCTCAGCCATTGATTTTCCAACTTGTCTTTGGGGTCCCACAGCACTTTGGGCATCCTGTTCTGCCAGGTCATTATTTATCTTTACCTGTTGTCTCAGGTGCCCCGGCCGTCTAATGAGGGGCATTTTCCACCTGGCTCGGCAGGGGAACGGATCGCCTTGCTTACTGAGGAAAAAAAACATTTGTAATGAGCGTTTCCACCTTGTGATGCGCTTCAGATGTCGGGCCTGGCTGCCGCTTTAAACTTTACTCTTTTTTTTAACCTCGGATTTGGAAATACACCCGTCTTTTAAATATCAGATGAACATTGAAATGCATAAAAGATGTTGTGAACTTGTTGCTGATGAGTTATACGCTGATGATAACCGACGAACAGATGTGATTTAATAATAATAATAATAATAATAATTTGTTACAGTTAGAGGATACTCGGACTGAAACAGCTGCCCAAACACAACTTTAAACAACAACTCCAGGATTAACTGGGACTTCTTTTCCCCTTCCGCCTTTTTCTCCCCAGTTGTATCCGGCCAGTTACCCCACTCTTCCGGGCCGTTCCGGTCGCTGCTCCACCCCCTCTGCCGATCCGGGAGGGCTGTAGACTACCACATGCCTCCCCTGACAGTGAGGAGTTTCACCAGGGGGACGTAGTGCGAGGGAGGATCACGCTATTCCTCCCAGTCCCCCCTCCCAAACAGGTGCCCCAACCGACCAGAGGAGGCGCTAGGACACGCACCCACATGCGGCTTCCCACCCGCAGGCACGGCCAATTGTGTCTGCAGGGACGCCCAACCAAGCCGGAGGTAACACGGGGATTCGAACCAGCGATCCCCGTGTCGGTAGGCAACACGAAGCGACAGAAACCTGTCCTTCCAAACAGTGCACCAACATCCCGACACCCGTCGCGCTTCAGGCCGAAGAGGCCCGGGCGCAGCGGTATTACGAGTCGGGTTAGGTCGAAATCTTCAGCGGGTTCGACTGGGCGGACAGTCGCGCTACACGCCGCAAGACACAGCAAAGAGCAGCCTCGGCGGTTTGCTGAGGCTGGAGATATTGTGTGCAGCAAACTCCTTCAAATTGCCCACCGTCAGTTTCGGGCGGGACGTCGTAAGGTGCCGTAATGCGCTCTGGATACCACCAAACTCAAAAACCTGACAATGTTAACCAACAACAGGGCCGGTCAGGTTGTAGTGCTGAGCGGAGGCGTCTGAGGCGGTAACAGAGAAGAGTGTGTAGCTCAAACTAAACTCCGTCTCGGGCAGTTTTAGACCGGTAAATATCAGCAAGGATTGCTGAACGATACTGATTAAATCCCAGTAAGCGACTCACACCCTCCCACTGCCCAGGTTTCTGCTTGTGTAAACGCAGGCGTGGGACCAGTTGAGGAACTTTTCTTGTTGTTTAGCACGTTTAGCACTCTGCTCCCCAAAGTCCTCGGCTCGCACATAGTCCTCAGCCAACAGTGTCCCCCGAGGGTGTTGGCAGATAGCGGCTTATGGTGAGTCCACTGCGCACACGCCGCCTTTCTATTTGAATTGTTTGCTTTGATTTGGTGTCGTTTGCTGATGAGTGCTGGAGCTTGGGGTGCAAGTAGATAACACCTTGGAGCGGTCTGACTGTACAGCCCTTCCTACCACCATGGCTCCGACCACCACCGACACACAGATTGTTGAAATGTGGTTGAACTGTATCTACGACCTGCTCTGGACTTCTCTCTGATCCCCTGATCTGGTCAACTGTATCCGATAGAAATATGCGTACTGAAGTACATGTCCATGAGTCTTTCAGCTGCTATCACCTCTCGTCCACGCAGGCCCTTGTCTGTACTGTCTCTTACTTTCTACTGTTTGTCCAGTAGTGTGCATCTGTTCTGCACATGTGACACCATGCAAAGAGAAATGTTGGGCATTTGGGTGGCGTGGCGGTCTATTCCACTGCCTACCAGCGTGGGGGATCGCCGGTTCGAATCCCCGTGTTGCCTCCGGTTTGGTTGGGGCATCCCTACAGACACAATTGGCCGTGTCAGCGGTCGGTAAGCCGGATGCAGGTATGTGTCCTGGTCACTGCACTAGCGCCTCCTCTGGTCGGTCAGGGTGCCTGTTGGGGGGGCAGTGGCATGATCCTCCCACGTGCTACGTCCCCCTGGTGAAACTCCTCACTGTCAGGTGAAAAGAAGCGGCTGGTGACTCCACATGTATGGGAGGAGGCATGTGGTAGTCTGCAGCCCTCCCCGGATCGGTAGGGGTGGTGGAGCAGAGACCGGGACGGCTTGGAAGAGTGGGGTAATTGGCCAGGTATAATTGGGGAGAGGTAAATAAATACACTACCGTTCAAAAGTTTGGGATCACCCAAACAATTTTGTGTTTTCCATGAAAAGTCACACTTATTCACCACCATATGTTGTGAAATGAATAGAAAATAGAGTCAAGACATTGACAAGGTTAGAAATAATGATTTGTATTTGAAATAAGATTTTTTTTACATCAAACTTTGCTTTCGTCAAAGAATCCTCCATTTGCAGCAATTACAGCATTGCAGACCTTTGGCATTCTAGCTGTTAATTTGTTGAGGTAATCTGGAGAAATTGCACCCCACGCTTCCAGAAGCAGCTCCCACAAGTTGGATTGGTTGGATGGGCACTTCTTTGAGCAGATTGAGTTTCTGGAGCATCACATTTGCGGGGTCAATTAAACGCTCAAAATGGCCAGAAAAAGAGAACTTTCATCTGAAACTCGACAGTCTATTCTTGTTCTTAGAAATGAAGGCTATTCCATGCGAGAAATTGCTAAGAAATTGAAGATTTCCTACACCGGTGTGTACTACTCCCTTCAGAGGACAGCACAAACAGGCTCTAACAGGTACTATTTAATGAAGATGCCAGTTGGGGACCTGTGAGGCATCTGTTTCTCAAACTAGAGACTCTAATGTACTTATCTTCTTGCTCAGTTGTGCAACGCGGCCTCCCACTTCTTTTTCTACTCTGGTTAGAGCCTGTTTGTGCTGTCCTCTGAAGGGAGTAGTACACACCGGTGTAGGAAATCTTCAATTTCTTAGCAATTTCTCGCATGGAATAGCCTTCATTTCTAAGAACAAGAATAGACTGTCGAGTTTCAGATGAAAGTTCTCTTTTTCTGGCCATTTTGAGCATTTAATTGACCCCACAAATGTGATGCTCCAGAAACTCAATCTGCTCAAAGAAGTGCCCATCCAACCAATCCAACTTGTGGGAGCTGCTTCTGGAAGCGTGGGGTGCAATTTCTCCAGATTACCTCAACAAATTAACAGCTAGAATGCCAAAGGTCTGCAATGCTGTAATTGCTGCAAATGGAGGATTCTTTGACGAAAGCAAAGTTTGATGTAAAAAAAATCTTATTTCAAATACAAATCATTATTTCTAACCTTGTCAATGTCTTGACTCTATTTTCTATTCATTTCACAACATATGGTGGTGAATAAGTGTGACTTTTCATGGAAAACACAAAATTGTTTGGGTGATCCCAAACTTTTGAACGGTAGTGTAGATAAATGTTAACATATCAAGTCGTGTATATAGCCCCAGTGTAAACATAGAGTAGGGCTCATTGGACCAATCCAGCTTGTTTGATGAATATTCACATTAGAATATTCGTCGTATTTCATAAACTGTTTGTGGCACTTACATAAACACGTTTTGTTCCTCTGTGGTCAGTTTCCCAATCCCTCGATAGACAGAGCTGCTGTTCAAATGCCACAAGCTTCATGACAGCAGTCATGGCGTTAAAACCATGCTCGTCATAAGTAATGTATATCTGAGGTTTACTGTGTACGGTCGGTGAGCGTTTTGCTGCTCAAGCCTTTAGATCTGCACGTCAGCTGAAGAATGACGTGTTTGGTTTTGCGTGGATGGAGGAATTGAGTTGGAAACCGGTTAGTCATCCATCCATCCATCCATCCATCCATCCATCCATCCATCCATCCATCCATCCATTATCTGAGCCACTTATCCTGCTCTCAGGGGCGCGGGGATGCTGGAGCCTATCCCAGCAGTCATGGGCGGCAGGCAGAGAGACACCCTGGACAGGCTGCCAGGCCATCACAGGGCTGACACACACACACACACACACACACACACACACACACACACACACAACTAGGGACAATTTAGTACGGCTGAGTCACCTGACCTACATGTCTTTGGACTGTGGGTAGAAACCGGAGTCTCCAGAGGAAACCCACACAGACACGGGGAGAACATGCAAACTCCACACAGAGGATGACCTGGGACGACCCCCAAGGTTAGACTACCCCGGGGCTCGAACCCAGGACCTTCTTGCTGTGAGGCGACCGCGCTAACCACTGCGCCACCGTGCCGCCACCGGCTAGTCAAATGTTGTAAAATATATCACGACCCGAGCTTATTTTGATCAGCCAATTATTATATTTATGCAGCAAGGGCCACTTTGTATACAAAATTGTATGACTGTCAGCACCAGAAGCTCAGCAGTTCTGGCCTTTACAAGTTACCACATGTGATGTGTAATTATCCCACTCAGGCCAGCTGGAGAGAGGCAAAGTTTTTAATCCTGACTGTATCTCACCACTTACCCGTCAGGTTTTTAGCGCGGCTTCTGTTGTTAATGGATGTTGGAAATGTTGCAGTTGAAATACACACAAAAAGACACGCATGCACAAAGACAGCATAACCACATCTCTGCAGACGTGCAGTGCCGGAACCGTTCTAATTCAAGAAGGCTCTTTGTAAACAAACCCAGTGTGGCAGTGTCTCGGCTAAAGGTTATCATACAGCAATTAGCGGACTCTTAAATTAGTCACAAGACTGGTCGAGTTTAAGGTAGAAACACATCTCCAGTGAGTGAAAGTAATTGGGATCTTGTTGAGGATAACCAAGTCACACGTGGCTAACCTTTATCTCTTTAAAGTGTAGTGACACAGAGAGACGGAGCTACTGGCAAACACCAGCTTTTCTCAAAGGAGGGAGTTGCCGGAGTGTGGACTGGGGAGAGTTGCCGGAGTGTGGACTGGGGAGAGTTGCCGGAGTGTGGGCTGGGGAGAGTTGCCGGAGTGTGGGCTGGGGAGAGTTGCCGGAGTGTGGGGTGGGGAGAGTTGCTGGAGTGTGGGCTGGGGAGAGTTGCTGGGGTGTGGGCTGGGGAGAGTTGCCGGAGTGTGGGCTGGGGAGAGTTGCCGGAGTGTGGGCTGGGGAGAGTTGCTGGGGTGTGGGCTGGGGAGAGTTGCCGGAGTGTGGGCTGGGGAGTGTTGGCGGAGTGTGGGCTGGGGAGAGTTGCTGGAGTGTTGGCTGGGGAGTGTTGGTGGAGTGTGGGCTGGGGAGAGTTGCCGGAGTGTGGGCTGGGGAGAGTTGCCGGAGGGCTGGGGAGAGTTGCTGGAGTGTGGGCTGGGGAGAGTTGCTGGAGTGTTGGCTGGGGAGTGTTGGTGGAGTGTGGGCTGGGGAGAGTTGCCGGAGTGTGGGCTGGGGAGAGTTGCCGGAGTGTGGGCTGGGGAGAGTTGCCGGAGTGTGGGCTGGGGAGAGTTGCCGGATTGTGGGCTGGGGAGAGTTGCTGGGGTGTGGGCTGGGGAGAGTTGCCGGAGTGTGGGCTGGGGAGTGTTGGCGGAGTGTGGGCTGGGGAGAGTTGCTGGGGTGTGGGCTGGGGAGAGTTGCCGGAGTGTGGGCTGGGGAGTGTTGGCGGAGTGTGGGCTGGGGAGAGTTGCTGGAGTGTTGGCTGGGGAGTGTTGGTGGAGTGTGGGCTGGGGAGAGTTGCCGGAGTGTGGGCTGGGGAGAGTTGCCGGAGTGTGGGCTGGGGAGAGTTGCCGGAGTGTGGGCTGGGGAGAGTTGCCGGAGTGTGGGCTGGGGAGAGTTGCCGGAGTGTGGGCTGGGGAGAGTTGCTGGGGTGTGGGTTGGGGAGAGCCGATACACAGACAGCAAATCTGGCCATGCAGAATAAAGACGTGCCAGGAAAACTAAACACTACTTTCTATCACCCAACTGTGTCATTTATGCTTATGGTTCAAAAACAAAACAAAACAGTTTGCCACTGTAGAGATGCAGTGCAAGCCTCAGGTAGCTGCATGCTGATGTGCTGTCATCAGCTACAGTAATTATCTAATGGATAACAACATCCAACGACAACTCTTGTGACTTCTTCTTATAATCCTCATCAAAAAGAAATATCCGAATTAATGAGATGAAGTTGAGAAGCACCGCTTGTGCATTGCTAAAAGCAAAAGATCCGCAAGGCCAGCAAAATACAAGGGGTCAAAAACCTACCCTGCTACCCCCCCCCCCCCGTCAATGTCTCTTCTTCTGTTTGCCTGAAAAGTATTCACAGTATAAACACGAACATTTCGTGGTCCTTTGGGCGTCATCACACGAGAGTTGCAGCAGGTTTCAATAGAAGACAAGGACACTACGTTGTTAAATAGTTCTGGCGGATAAGTAATCGATAACAAGTAAGTAGTAAAGTTCAACACATATTAGCAGCTGGAGAGTTTTGAGTTAGCAGCTACCATTAAAGTACACTGCGTGGAGAGAGGTGTGTCTGGACTGGAATTCTCCTGGAATACTCCTGGAATACTCCTGGATACTCCACAGATGTATCCGAGAGTTTGCTGCCCTGTTACTCAGACTGGAATACTGCACTCTGCAGGGTAAGATTGGCAGTCTGATATTCTGTCACAAGGTTTTGAAAAAGCTTGTAGCTCGCTAACTCTAGACTAGTTTAGAGACTTGTGGTGCTAACCATCCAGACAAAGGTGCGGGTACTTAGTCTGTATTTCCAGTTTACTAGAACGACATGATTTCACTCCTACCTAAAACAACCACCGCTGGATTTTAAACTCTATATTCTGTCAAGATAAATACCCAGTTGAGATATTAATGCATTGCATATGTTAGTATGTCTGTTAGGAAACTAACTGACACCGAAATTAACATTTTAACAACTTTAATACTGTTTTTAAACAATTTAAACTTCAGAGAGACATGGTCGAACTTGAATAGCAAAATTGAAAAAGTGAAAATATTACCTGACAAACAAAACGGAAAACACGTATTGCTAATCTGACAAACGTAACAAGGCCTATAAAACCTGAAATGTAAAAAAAGAACTGAAAGTAAATATTGAAACAGTCCCAAACAACGACCGGAACTTAAAAACTACTAGAACGACCGTGGGCTGTCATGGCCGTTTTAGGTAGATCTTGTCATAACTTTTTTTTGTGTGCGATTGATCTAAAACTCATTTTAATGCAAATATATGCAATTTTAGGAGCATCGAGGGAGTGGCAGGTCTTTATCTTTTTCTTTTTTTTTTTTAATGGTTATTAAACTTTGAAAATCCAACATGGTCAAAATGACCGCCCTGGTTGCTCTAGTGATGTAGTCTGAATTTAAGATTACTCGACATTTTCACAATTCTTTGTTGTACATGGTAGATTGTGGGCGTGTGTGTTCACCTGTGTGAGTAAAGTGGGTCTTGTGTTACAGATAACGTTGATGATGAAGATTTCCAGCTTTTCCCGAGGGCCAGTGACACAGAGTCTTCAGATGACGATAGCTGCTATGATCAGGGGGAAGTTTTGGTGGAAGCTGTTGCTTGAAGATGCTGACATTGTAGGAGAGGACTGCACAGATGCAGAGGCAGTGACTGAAGACAGCTCTGGACATTTTGATGGTGAAACTGCTTGCAGTTGTGCGTTTGGCGTGGCAAGCTGTTTTCAAAATATCAGATGGTACAGTCTTTGCAGTGTATAAGACAATCCATTTGGCCCATGGGACATGCTCTGTGCATGAACACACTCAGTGAGCTGGCTGGAAGGATGCCCAAGACTTTATATTCACTCAGGAAATCCTTCGATGGCCCTGTGATGGCCTGGCGGCCTGTCCGGGGCGTCTCCCCGCCTGCTGCCCGGTGGCTGCTGGGGTGGGCTCCAGCGTCCCTGCGACCCCGGTTGGGATGAGCGGTTTGGATAATGGATGGATCCTTTGATGAGGGAGCCTGTTTGCTGAAGTGGTAAAGAATACCCGTATCCCTTAAGAGTCTACTGTTACAAAAAGGTCACTCAGTCTTCGGAGGCTTTTGTGAGAGGGTCTGGATTTTTTTAGAGAATTGCGAACAATGGCGACAGCGGAACATGCCTGACTCTGTCATGGGGGATGTGTATGGTGGGAAAATCTGCCAGGACTTTCAATATATTAAGGACAATCGTTTCTTGCAGAGCTGAATAATGTTGCACTGATGATGAATGCTGACTGGTACCAAACCTTTAAGCACTCCTGATATTCAGTCGGTTTCATATATCATGTTGGTCTGAATTTGCCGAGAGAGGAATGGCTCCAAGATGAAAATCTGATTTTAGTTGGAGTGATACCAGGACCTAAAGAACCCAAAACCAACATTAGTGCATACCTTGAGCCCTTAGTGGATGACCTCTGAGAACCATGGGAAGGAGTTGATGATGGACTCTTCACTCTTGGGATGCCAGGTTTACAGAGCATCTCTACTCCGCCTCTCATCTGATACCCCAGCTTCCTGCAAGTGTGGTGGTTTTGATGGCCATGGAGTGCTAAGAGGTAAGCTGTAATCTATTGTGTTGTTTTTAGTGGGACCGCCCAGTGGGGCCAGCCCGACAAACGTGAATGATGCTGACTGACCGACTGGGTGATCATGTTTGGTGTGACTGAGTGTGATGAGTTTGAGACGATTGGGCTGCTGGATCAGGTGACCCACGACGTCACTGAAGTTACACGATTGCTTGGCCAACCAACAATGTTACTGGTAAACACGGAAGTGGAAGTTTCCCCTTTGGCTGCCAATCGTTGCAGCGGTTTGCACGCAAATGAACGTAATATATTGCTGCTCATGGACACTACTGAAATGCGTCATGGCAAAAAACAAAAACAAAAAAAGAAGTCCAGTTCACAAACACCAGCACTAAAATCCACATGCAGTTAATGCTGGGATCAGACTACACAACAGTTTTGTCTTTCACGATGGTCACCTCATCACATTAGGCAGTCAAAGTCTTGGCTGGGAGACTGGCAACACTGCAAGTATGACCCCAACCAATCATTGTCCAATCATTGTATGCTGCCTTTCACGACCTTGTGTGAGTTCATAGGTCGTCGGGGAAGTGGGGCAAGAAATTGGCCATCGTGGCTACATAAACACTACTATGTGTGAAGCTGGTAATCTTGAAAAAAGAAGAGAGAGAAAAAAAAGATTGTGGATGCTGTTGCAGCTAGTGCTACTGGGGCATGCTAACCAAGCATAGCTTAACAAGCGTCTCACTGAAGTGCCTCCGCTATTGTTCGCCAACATTTAGCCTACCTTTTTTGACTCTGTCCTGGTCCTCCCTCGAGGAAATGTCAGAAGGGCCTGCAGGGGTATTGTTGCCCCTGCTCAGTGAACCTTTCCTCGGCCTCGTTGTTCCACCTGACAGCGGCGACAGCAGCATCCCTCTTTCTCTTTGCCATGTTTACACATGTGCGCCAGAGAGCACTCTGTCATCCTATTGGTCAATACCAAGGAACACGTCGTAGGAGCTGTCGGACTAGGCGGGAAAATTCAAAATATTCTGACGGGTTAGACATTTCATCGGGGTGTTGTGGGGCGTCCCCCTCGCTGTTCTTCGATTATGTCACACTACACGGGGTGAAGATGCCCGTTCGTCATTCCCGACATTCATAATTGGGCCCGAAGCGGGAAATTTGTCGGTGACAACAAAATCGTGTCAAAATATGGCTGAAATCGTGTAGTCTGGTCCCAGAATTAGAGTGAAAATGATTGGCATCTTCAGAGAGTTGGTGGTAACTGAGGCCCAGACATTCCAGGGATCAAGGCAGCAGTGATTGTGGTCAGGCAAAGGCCTCGTCATGCCAAGCAAGCTTGTGAGTGGATATTTCTTTTTTGGTGCCCCCCCCCCTTTTCTCCCCAATTGTGCTTGGTCCAATACCCTATTTTCCGAGCCGCCCCGGTCGCTGCTCCACCCCCTCTGCCGATCCGGGGAGGGCTACATGTCTCCTCCGATACATGTGGGGTCGCCAGCCGCTTCTTTTCACCTGACAGTGAGGAGTTTCACCAGGGGGACGTAGCGCATTCCCCCCAGTCCCCCCTCCCCCCTGAACAGGCACCCCGACCGACCAGAGGAGGCGCTAGTGCAGCGACCAGGACACATAACCACATCTGGCTTCCCACCCGCAGACACGACCAGATGTGTCTGTAGGGATGCCCGACCAAACTGGAGGTAACACGGGGATTCGAACCGGCGATCCACGCCACTTGGACACCCTGGGTGAGTGGCTATTTCAAAAAACCTTTTTATTTAACTGAGACTGAAGTCATTCGCCGATGCAGGCTGGCAGGTCAGTGAGTCTTAGAAAAGCAAGACATCAGCATATGGAAACAGATGAACAGCAGGGGGAGTTAACAGATTAGAATAATTAGAATAGTTATAAATCCAATTAAATTAAGTTCTCTTTCAAATCAAACAGCCTAAGATATGAGTGGGAAGCGTTCTTGCAACTGCATTTATAACCTTATTTTACTCGAACGTAGCTTAACCATGTCATGTGATGTGGTGCTTCGGTACACTTTAACAACAAATATTACTGGGACCACTACAGGAAATGGCAAACGGACATTTAATATCCAAGGATTCACATTATAGACACGACCACTGACTATCCCTGTAACAAGTTGGCCACAACTTCGAACATTGACCATACACGGTCCAGGCATATACGAGGTTCTGACCTGGTCTTGTTCGTTCTTATATTCAGTATTTTGTATTATATGGCATGAATCAAACATCAAAACCTATCTGGTTTTCTTTTCAGGATGTAGCTAGTGTCTGAAGATGTTTAAAAAGACATCATTTGGGGGGAAACAGACTTCTCCGTATTTGACGTATCAACTTGGACTTTGCGCACCTCTTAAGAACGCAAAGAGTGTCGATGCCCACTGGGGACCGGGGTTCGCGCCTCGGTCTCGTCAGATCCGACTATGGCCGGACCCGGTGAAGCAGCAATAATTGGCAGCGCTGTCTTCAGGAGGGGGGCGGAGTCGGCTTGTGTTCGTCACATGAATGCGTCTCTGGGTGTGTCGGAAAAAGCAGTGGTTCGGCCTGGAGTCGCCTTGTCACGAAAGTGGGGAGGCATCTCCTTCAAGACTGCTGGCCGGAGAGATGCAGTTGGGGAACGCATGCAGTACGAGGGTGGGTGTTTGAACTAGAATAGGGATCGATTGGCCACTAAATTGGCAAAGTTGACAGAGAAGGCCGCAACAAAGGCAGCCCAGGAGAAACTGGAGGTGCAGTATGGTGCCAGCTGGTCTGCCATACTACATATGATGCCCTCTGATTTGTTGTCGTTGATCCAATGCACAGTTTACTCCTCAGAGCTGCTAGACATGTTTTCAAACTGTGGATTGAGCTCGGGGTATTGAGTATTCGGAAGCTTGAGGCAATGGACTCTGCCAAGGTGCCACAGCATTTTGGAAGGATTTCCCCACAAAACTGCATCGGGGTTAAGTGGGTTCACTGCAGACCAGTGGAAAAACTGGACCACCATCTTTTCTGTTTTGTTTAAAAGGCTTGTTGGGGATCCAGACTATGACATGTGGTTTGATTTTTTTTTTGTTGCAAGCCTGCATTATTATCTGCTCAAGGGTCATCTCATATGATAGGCTTGAGGTAGCTGATTGCTACTTGCAAACATTTTTGTCCAAGTTTGTTGAACTACATGGGCCCCGTCACTGCATGGCTCACATGCACTTATATTACATTTACATATAAAAGACTGCATGTTAGATTATAGGCGAGTGTCTGGTGGCTGGGCCTTGGCCCATGGGGCCCAGTCAGACCCAGCCCAAAAAAACAACACGGACCCACCACCTGTGGGGATGGGCACTGGGGTAGGGTGCAATGCAGGCCAGACTGCAAGCAAAGGCAGGGACCGGGGCGTGCCGACTTCCGGCATCGCAGACTGGTCCAGTAGGACCAACTGGGAGGAGACCCCGGGGTACACCCAGAACTCACTGGAGGGACTACACGTCCAGTCTGGCCTGGGAACGCCTTGGGATCCCCCAGGAGGAGCTGGGGGGCGTTGCTGGGGAGAGGGACGTCTGGAGTGCCCTGCTTAGCTTGCTGCCACCGTGACCCGACCTCAGAGAAGCGGCTGATGATGAGAGAGATGTTAAATTATGGCCCTGTCTACGCCTTTCGGTGTTCCTCCTTTGAGCGGTTAAATGAAATGTTGGGACGGTACTATAACAACCACAGAAATATTGAGGTTCAAGTTATCAGGCATTTTCAACAAGGCCAACAGCTGCAGATGCCGCTGCAAAGTACCTAGGCTGCTGAATTTATTAACATCCTGTCCATGAAAGATATGGGTTCCTTGTCACTCCAGGACACCACTGCTGCAACGTACATCAAACAGTATTCATGTATGTCATTTGCAACATTTCTTTTGCTGGATGTGGATATGGTCAAAGCATTACCCCCATTTCAGAATGTTGTATTAATTGACTCTGATAGACAAACGTTGTGGTCGATGTACAAAAATGCATGTCCTGACAGCTCAGTCTCATGTGTGTCTGCAGCGTGGTGTGTTTATAATTCAAGGTTTGAGGAGCCGGTCAGTCCTTGAAGCCGGTCCAGCTGCAGAGGTGCGTCTGTCCTGGAACTGTGAAACAATTTCTTGTCATTTCTGCGAAAACACAAGCCTCTAATTTTCAAGATGTGGTGGCGAAAATGATGTGGCTGCACCCTCACCCAGACGGGCATGTCTTTAGAAAGCCTGTGGAGGTTTGAGAGTATTACGGGGACAAGAGACTGATGCTGTACCGTCATTCCTGGTTGTTGAGGGCATTACAAGCAAGTGTGTACTCAGTACCACAACTGAGCAGTTAAGTCGTAATAAGGAGACAGTATCTGTGGTTCCACTGTGGACAGTGGTAGAGATTTAAGCAAATTCTACTGTTATCTTTATATTTCGCTTTGTTTACCTTTGCTTTACTGTTTGTTTTTGTAGATATAATTTTAACCCCCCCCTACCCTTTCTCCCAGTTGCACCTGGCCAATTACCCCACGCTTCCAAGCCGTCCCGGTCACTGCTGCACCCCCTCTGCCCATCCGGGGAGGGCTGCAGACTACCACATGCCTCCTCCCATACATGTGGAGTCACCAGCTGCTTCTTCTCACCTGACAGTGAGGAGTTTCACCAGGCGGACGTAGCACGTGGGAGGATCATGCCACTGCCCCCCAGTTCCCCCCCCCCACCCGAGCAGGTGCCCCGACCGACCAGAGGAGTGCAGCGACCAGGACATATACCCACATCCGGCTTCCCACCTGCAGACACGGCCAGTTGTTTCTGTGGGGACGTCCGACCAAGCAGGAGGTAACACACGGATTTGAACCGGCGATCCCCGTGTTGGTCGGCAACGGAATAGAATGCCACGCTACCCGGACGCCGTGGCGATTCCTATATTTAAGGGGCACAACACACCCCTGTATCAACATCGGTGTCAGTAACCAAGACATAAACAGCAGTATTCAGGACTATAGCTTTAACATAACACCCCTTCACCAGGACATGTTCACATTTTTATTGCAGTTTTCTGAACAGTTCTTAGAATTTTTTTGCAACAACCACTTCAACTAAGTGTACCATCACCCCGAGCAGTTTTTTTTATTCATTTTTCATGCATGCTGAGCAAATACAGCAATTTGTCAGCAGATTTCTAATTTCCTCTTTATGGCCTGCAAATAAAGATGGAAGGACAGGCTTTAATTTATTAACACCATGCACACCAATGCCATCCATTATCCGAACTGCTTATCCTGCTCTCAGGGTCGCGGTGATGCTGGAGCCTATCCCAGCAGTCACTGGGCAGCAGGCGGGGAGACACCCTGGACAGGCCCCAGGCATAAAATCATTTTATAAACCCACCTTTAACTTGTGCTCCAGTATTTCAATGGCAAGTTTTGTCTTTTTGATTTGAAGTTGTTTGTGGTTCATCGGGAGCTCACTTTTTTTTCTTTTTCTTTTTTGCTTCTGAAGATGGACTTAATATAGATGTTTTACTGGCATCTGGGAAGAGAGGAGGTTAGAGTGTTCTTCTCATTTTATGATCCGAATATCTCCGGCAAACAGCAGCTTTGGAGGAAGTTTACTTTGTCCAGATATTTCCAGATACATCACGTTTTACGCTGTGGCGCATTTTCAGTGGCATTTGAAATAAGGCATTTCCTAAATTTAAGGGGCACAACACATAATTTGTGGCCTAAAAATCTGAGAAATGCATCTAAAAACTATAGAATTAATTCCAACAACTGTTCAAAAAGGTGTGCTAAAAATGTGAACATGTCATGGTAAAGGGGTGTCATTTTAAAGCTGCAGTGCTGGAGGTTGTTGTTTATGTCTTGGTTACGGACACCGATGTTGATACAGGGGTGTGTTCCAGAAACCAGGATTCACAAGCTAACCAGATCTTTTGACTCGAAATTCATGGAAAACTGGAATTTTTGAGTCCAGACACAAAGATCAGAGTAAGTCCAGTTCAGTTACTGCGACAACTTGTGCTCTGAAACTAACATGGAGGGCAGGTTGGCACCAATGATTTTACCTGCAGACTCAACTGTCCGTTGTAGTCTGTCCCTGTCCTGTTTGGGGGTCGAACCAAACCAGTCAGTGATGGATGTGCAGAGGACAGACTGGATTATTGCAGTGTAGAACTGAATCAGCAGTTCCTGAGGCAGGTTGAACTTCTTGAGCTGGTGGAGAAAGTACATCCTCTGCTGGGCCTTTTTGGGGATTGTCTCTATGTTGGATGCCCACCTTAGCTCCTGAGAGATTGTGGAACCCAGAAATCTGTAGGTTTTCATTGTAGACACTGTGTTGTTGGGCAGTATTGGGAGGGCTGCTCCTGAAGTCCACTGTCATCTCCACTATCTTGAGCATGTTCCGCTCCAGGTTGTTATGGCTGCACTAGAGGGCCAGCTGTTCAACCTCCCGTCTATATGCGGACTCGTCACCATCCCGGATAAGGCCAATGATGGTTGTGTCGTCCGCAAACTTCAGGAGTTTAACAGACGGGTCACCTGAGGTGGAGTCATTTGTGTAGAAGGAGAAGAGTAGAGGGGAGAGCACACATCCTTGGGGGACGCCAGCGCTGATTATCCAGGTGCTGGATGTGATTTTTCCCCAGCCTCACCAGCTGCCCCCTGTCTCCTCCGGAAGTTTTTAATTCACTGGCAGATGGGGGCTGGTACAGTGAGCCGGGCGAGTTTGGAGTGAAGGATATCTGGGACAATGGTGTTGAACGCTGGGCTGAAGTCCACAAACAGGACCCTTGCGTATGTCCCCGGGGACATACGCAATGACCCCCTGCCCTGACCCTGAGCCTGGAGTGCAGTGCAGTGCCTCTACAAACTGGCCCACTGTAGGACAACAGCCAGGGTGGGGATGACCATTGGCATCCTCAAGGCCTGGTTCCAGTGCCTGCGTGGCCTTAGGGTGACTCCAGAGAGGGCATGTGACATTATTGTGGCAAGTGTGGTGTTACACAATATTAACACAATAAGAGGAGAAAGATGCTCCCCTGCAATCATAGAACAAGATGATGCATCCCCCTGCCACCTTCCTGACAACCGAGATGCAACAACCACTTCAACTAAGTGCACCATCACCCCAAGCAGTTTTTTCATTCTTCCTCTTCTTTTTTCTCTGCATGCTCAGTGAATACAGCGGTTTGTCAGCAGATATTTCCTCTTTATGGCCTGCAAGTAAGAATGAAAGGACATGCTTTAATTTATTAATGCCATGCACACCAATGGAAAAATAAAATCATTTTGTAAACCCACCTTTAACTTGTATTCCAATACATCAGTTTCAAGTTTTGTCTCTTTGATTTGAAGTTGTATGTGGTTCATCGGGAGCTCACTTTTTATTTTTAATTTGCTTCTGAAGATGGACTTAATATAGATCTTTTACTGGCATCTGGGAAGAGAGAGACGACATTTTATTAGAGGAGATTAGTGTTCTTCTCATTTTATGATTCCAGTTGGACACGTGGGCGATAAAGAGACATATGAAAAGCCATTCTTACTGCTAAGCTGTTCTCTGGAGTTGAATGGGGTGTCCTCCCCAGGGGAAGGGGAACAGCCAGCCGTGGTCTGACCGGATAATGACGAGCAAGATTTGAATCTGTGACCAAATAATTACAAACGACCCCTCTCAGAATTTAAGGTATACTTCTGTAGGTCTCTTTAAATGCTGAGAGGGTCTCTTTGTCTCAGAAACTGGAAACCTATGCACCAAGCATAACCTGTTGAAAACGAGGCACTTACTGATGGAGGAATGTCCTGAAGACTGAGGCCTCCTTCAGTGACTGCAGATTAAGGTAGTTAGATGCTAAAGTGTTAATCAGCCTTTAATCAGATATGATAAACCTACCATTTATATGGGCACTTGTGTCCTGGGGAGTAGTTGGCCCTGATGAGCCACCCTCCACAATGCCATTCATAAATGGCTTTTCCTCATTCTGGCTGAGTGCCAGCTCTTCAGCCAGGGTGAAAGGTGGTGATGGGGGTCCCTCCATCCATTTTACAGGCCTCCACCTTCTTCCTGTTGGCTACAAAGGGAAACTCAACTATAATGTGTACACCTGCATTTACAATGAAGTAAACAAATTAGATATAAAGCAAATAGAATGTTACCTGATTGAATTATGTTTTTGTACTTGACCTTTACCTGCTGCCGAGTGTGTTTTACACCACTGGGGTCACATCCCATTCAAAAACATAAAATGCATTCAGTATTATAGTGTACAATGCAGGCAAAGTTACATCCAAGTTATCAAAGGTTTCTTTAAATATTGACTGTAACATAACTACTTTACACAACGTGATAATCTTACACTTTAACTCTGTCAGCCATTTTTTGCCACGCCATCTCCCTTTCTTTAGTGCTGGTATGCTGTCATGACTACTTCTTGCCCTGTTGCTGGGAAAAACATTGCACACAGTTTCTATCTGTCAGAATCCGTCATTTATCACATCTTCAGTGTTTGACTGGTGATGGCTTTTAAAGTTTGCTGCGAACGCGCAAAAGTCAGACTTGGCTTATCCGAGGTTGAGTGGCGTGGACTTAATGTTTGGAAGTAAAGGGGGAAGTAAAGTGGTACAGTCTATGTTTCTAGGAGAGGCGAGTGAAACTGAAATTAGATCCATTGTAGCAAAATCCAAAAACAAGACATCAACTGACAGTGATGGGATCGACATGATTATCGTGAAACAGACTATTGACTGCATAGTCAAACCTCTAAGTTATATTTTCAGCAAAGGTTATTCCGCTTTTTAAAATGGGAGATAAACACAGCTTTACCAACTACAGACCAGTGTCTTTGCTTTCACAATTCTCCAAGGTGCTTGAAAAACTGTTTGTACAAAAATTAGATGCTTTTCTTGCAAAGAACAACTTGCTGAGTGAGAGTCAGTATGGCTTTCGGACAAATCGATCAACATCTTTAGCGTTAATGAAAATAATGAAAGCGATTACAACAGCAATAGAATGTAAGAAATACACAATAGGTGTGTTTATTGATTTAAAAAAAGCATTCAACACAATAGATCGCAACATATTGATTTCTAAATTACATACATATGGTGTGAGAGGAGTAGTTTTAAATTGGTTAAGCAGTTATTTAGATAACAGAAAACAATTTGTACAGTTTGCTGGAAATACGGAGTGCATGAAGATTGAATGTGGAGTCCCACAGGGCTCGTTGTTGGGGCCGAAACTTTTCATTTTATATATCAATGACATATGTGAAGTGTCAAAGATATTGCAGTTTGTTTTGTTTGCAGATGACACTATTATTTTAGTTCAGGAGTTGATTTAAAAAGTTAAGCAGGAAGAATTGTAAATGAAATGGTCAAACTGAAAAGATGGTCTGTTGAAAATAAGTTATTATTAAGTTTGAACAAAACTTAGGTTTATGGTTTTTGCTAAACAGAGAACGGATGAAAATGTTTTACTGTCTGTAGACGGAGTTGATATTGAAAGAGTGTCTGAGGTTAGATTCTTGGGTGTAATAATGGATGACAAACTGACGTGGAAGTCTCATATAGCACATGTAAAAACAAAGGTGTCTAAGAATATTTCTGTTTCGAACAAAGCAAAGCACGTGTTAGATTACAAGGTAATGCGAATTCTGTACTGTTCACTTATTTTGCCATATTTTAGTTACTGTGTGGAAGTGTGGGGCAACACGTACACGAGCAACATAAAGCCATTGTTTATATGACAGAAAAGAGCAATAAGAATTATTCATAAAGTGGGTCCAAGAGAACACACCAACGGACTGTTTATT